>NC_056728.1:994905333-994950333 GCF_019279795.1 Protopterus annectens
ACAAAAGTGAGGTCTTTCTGAAGCTTTAAAAATTTGGTAATCCAGGAAGATAAAAAAGCCACCATTTTCTTACCTCCTCTCTTTTCTGGACGGCCACAAATTCTTCTGCTGCACTTCCTTTCCTAATTTTCAAGATCTTCAATTTTATTTAGCAACCAAGAATTTTGTTTTAATAAAAAAAATCTGTCTGTACCTCATCTTCTTTCAAATTTCCATCCATATCACATGAGGCAATTTTAATGTTTTATCAGGGGCTATCAATGCTATCAGACTGCAGGACTGCAGCCCTCCCAGCTGTAAAATTAAACTTAAAATGAAAACAGGAAAGAAACAGAAAAGAAAATAACTAAAAGAAATGAAAATAAAAAAAATTGCGAGTCCCGAACATCGCGCATGCGCATTCACATTTTTCCCAATGTCAGACTGCTGGTGAAGCAGTCTGGAGCATGTGCACAAAATCCCATAGCAGTCCAAACTGACTGCTCAACATTTCACTGCAGATATCCCAGAGATCTATGCAGGTGTAACTGCATAGAATGGAAAGGGATCGGACTGCGACGTTCGCAGGCTGGGAAGGATGTGCTTACCGTTAAGGTCAGGGATTGGCTGGCTGGATTATTTTGAAGGCTGGGAAGGACGTGCTCTCTCTCGCAGGCTGGATTATTTTGAAGGCTGGGAAGGACATGCTCTCTCTCACAGGATCGTTGGGAGTCGATCGGATGATCGGATGGATTCTTTTTTCATTTGAACAGTGGATACTTGGCTCTTTGAACAGATTGTTTGCGGATGGATGCTTGGCTCTGGTATAAGGTAGGGTGTGTGTGTGTGTGTGTGTGTGTGTGTGTGTGTGTGTGTGTGTGTGTGTGTGTTTACTTATATTTTACTTATATTTTAAATGGTATTAAAACTTTTTAGACTGTTAGACTTAGATTTGATCTCTTACAGCCGGTGCACAATACTGTGGGCCAAAGTTGAAACTGTTTTATTGGGGGAAGCAGGTATTAATGCTGGAGTAATGCCTTTTGCCTTCACATGTGTCTCTGTTCCTGAGTGTTTTTAAATATATTTCCAATACCTAGAGGCAGGATGAGGAGATGTATGCAAGGATCATAAAGTCTGTTTTGATGAACGTGATGTTTAGGGTCTGTTGGATGACACTGAGAACCACTATTATCCATAGCTAACCATCTAATGTTGTCAACCTGATGGGTGAAAAAAATGACAAGATTATACTGGCTGTGTGTGTGAAATTCAGTGAATTTCATTTAACTAGTTATGGCAATTGTCATTCATACACTTTAAGGGTACACTAGGCCAGCATTAGGTATGGCCAATGGCCCACAGCTTCATATAGAGAGCTAATGGCAGTGTTAACATCGCTTCATTGTATGACAAAATTATTATATTGGCTAGAACATGTACCAGACCCAACTGGAAGTGGTAGGGCTGGCTAGATTCAGACCTGCAATGGAAGAGTTGTGAATTGTTGGGAAGTGGGTTATGTTGAGCTGGGGGAGAGTCAGCGATGAATTGTAGAAGGAAGGGGAGTGGAGATAAATTGAGAGTGTAGACACGCTATGGTAATGTGGCAGAGATGCAGTACTGATGGTAATGGACAAATGTTTGGTAAGAAGGGGAAAAAGGAAAAAGTCATTATGGTTGCAGAGGAAAAGTGCGACCAGCAATTAGTGAAAATATGAGTCATGTAAAGGGATGTGGAGGAGGCACACACAGTACGTAGAGAAAAGCAGATGGTTAACGAAGGGCATGAGGGTAGCAGAAGCACAAGCTGAAAGGAGTTTGCTTGGCAGAAAGGGTCTAGAGGAGGGAGAACATACTTCTTTATAAATATAGCAGAAAGAAAGAAGATGGGAATAAATCTGTTCAGGGTGATAAAAAGGTAAAATGTAGGTCCTGAATAACTGGGGGAAAGCAGAGGTACTGAATGCATACTTTGCTTCAGTCTTTATGAAGAAAGCAAGGGAAGGGTTGGGTGAGAAGTGGATAGGAAGCAGGATAGAAATGGAGGAGAGTGAGAGAAAAATGACTTCAAAGGAAGATAAACAAATGAACTAGTTGGATTGCTTCCCAATATCCTTACAAGTCTGTACAATTTGCTTGCAGATTTCTGATACAGGATTTTAATAGATCAGTGGTCACTGTTGAAACATCTCAGGACTGGAAGGTAGCAAGTGGTGTGGCAGCCTTGTATGGTGTTAGGCGAGGATTTTATAGAACTACAATCCTGTTATTGGAACAGCAGTAGCAAGGAAAGTCATGTGGGGAATCATGATGGAAAGACTTCTTGTTTTACTATAGGACAGCCTTTTCCAGAACATCAGTCAACATAGTTTATGTACCAAAGAACGTGACATTCAAACATGATGTATTTTTAATACTGTGTTACAAGAGACCCCAACAGGTGAGTGCTGGTAAATATGGTTCTTCTGCATTTGGCAAGGCTTTTGACTGGATCCCACACAGCTGGCTTCTGGGAAAACTGGAAGGAATGAGTAGCAAAACAAGAATAAGGATCTTGACTGTTTATGGTTTAATGGTAAGACACAAAAGGCTGTGACCAGAAGGACAGGGTCATGAATAGGTTCATAAGTAAATACTAGGCTAACTGCCCTGAAGGGTCATTTTAAGCCTAGCCAGTAACCCTAAGTCAGAATCAGACCTTGTACTTTGGATTTATGAGGTAAAGATCTTAACTATTATGTCAGATCCACCTACTATTGCCAAACCCACCCCATCCACCACCCCCATTGCCAAGGCCCCCATTTACCTCCCCTCAATGCCAAACCCATCCACCCCCACCTCCATGGAAAGTGTCTGCATGGGTTTGGTCCTGGTTCCAGTAGTCTTTATTATGTCCCTTTTGGACATATTTAGGAGAAAAGAGAACAGAAGCAACCATTTCACTGATGACACCATTAGGGACAGCAGTGGAGGATAGAGGGGGAGATTCTAAGGAAGGACTATACAATATAATGTAACTCCTGAGCTTGGACATTCCGGGATATCCTTTCTTTGCTGAAATCAGTCCTGTTGAAAGTTTGTTATAGTGCATATCATATCTCACTTGCTGACTGTTGGTAAATACATTCAAGTTTTGAAAAGTCATTACCCTAGGTGCTTAAAAATATTGCTAAGCTTTTCCATGTACTTTAAACTCATTACGAAATTCTTGGTTTCATGCAAAATGAAAGTTTAAAAGTCTTAATTTTGGTTCATGTACTACAGAAAAAGTCACAGTATTGTGTGTGTTGTCACTCACTTAATTAAAGATGAAAGACAGCTGTCATTATTAACTGTAACTCTAGTGTTAGCTATTTTGAGGCAGTGAAATGGACCCTATGGCTGTAACAGCTAAGAATGGCAGAATAAGGGTGGCAGTAATGTACAGGTTGCTAAGATACTGACTAGGGGGTTGATGATAGAACATGGAGATACACGGTGGAAACCGATGTCCTTTTCTTTGGGCAGAGACTCACTAAAGACTGTGGAAAGACAGGCATGGTCACAAATGCTACAGACTCTAGGATGTATTGGAATATTGAACAGATATGGCAATCTGATGTATATTCTACCGCTAGAGAATTAATACTCAGTCTGTTTGCTACTGTGCTAACAAAGGCGCAGAAAGTCAACTGCAAATGTTGTCAACTTCAAACATTTCTGGAAGTTGCAATAGCTGGATATTGCTTTGCTTTGTCTTTTTTTTTCATTACCTCTAATCTTCTTCTTCTTCTTTTGGCTTTTCCCCGGCTTTTTTAATTACCTCTAATACTAGTGTAATATTCAACATGTGTCACCTAGGGAGGAAGGGCAGCATTGTCAGTATTTGAAGAGTATCTGTGTAGCCCACTAATAGCTTGCTATCAGAAAGTCTTGTTTCATGAATGAGAGTAGCTATTATTTATTTGTTTGTCAGAAAAGTCCATAGACCCTTTCAGCCATTACCTGAATTAGAGGTAACTTCAGATTAACACATGTAACACAGAAACATCAAAATTCAAGATGGGTCACATGAAACTGAAACCTTTGTCTTTGGCTGTTTTACATGTAACAAAGCTAGATACTTGTAAAGTGGAGAAGTCTTCCTCTGAGCTTTCATCCTTGATTTGTTTTAGGTCATTGTTTGCTTCTATACCTTGCACTTCTTCTGGGTCTGATTGCTTTTTGGCGAGTTGACTTCATTAACTTAAGTGATGAAGAGGTGATGACTTCTTCAGTGGGCAAAATGATACAACATGGTAGTGACTTGACCCTGTTCAAACATCCACTGATATGCATATTGATTTATATCTCTGATTTGAAAGGGACTTAGAAGTGCTAACAGTGTTGTATTAAAACGTGTCCCTTCTTTGACAGGTTCCCAGCTGCATTGTGTGGCTATTTTATATTTTTACATCACATTTTTGGTCCATTTTTCATAAAATTGTGATTTTCTGGCAAATTAGTGGCAAATAATTACAGACTGAAGTAAGAAAATAATGATAAGACATTTCCGTTTCAGATTTCATACCCTTCAGAAAATTCATACTAATGCAAGACCTACTATTCTATTAGAAAGTTTATAAGAACAATATTTAAATATTGTCCTTAATTTTTGCCTGACTTTGTTCAGATTTCTTGCTCTGAGGTTGAGAGGTATGACAAATGTGTCAGGGCCATTGCAGTCAGACAAAGACATTTCAAGTTGTGACATACTTGTTGCATCCCACTCCCCCATGTAGTGACTCTGGATGTGTCCAAGCAAGGCAAGGAGCAGTTATGCAGTGTAAATGTGCAGAGTACCACCCCCATCCAAGGTAGACAAGTACTACAGTGACTTTTCATCTGTCTTGCTTGAGTTTGCAGAATGTTTTGGTTTTCTGTCATATTTTTATACTGTTGATTATGCTTCTTATTCAGAAAGTGCCTATTGCTCTATGTTTAAGTAGCAATGATTTCATGGCCATCAGGTAAGCTTGTTTGAGACTGTAAGATGCAAGTAAGCTTAATGTTAAAGAATTACCAACATTGAAAGCCTTTTTGTTGTTGCCATGCAGAGAATACTTACATAACTAGATAAAGTATAAGCCTTCGGTATTGAAATGCATATGACAGCATTTGTAGTAAAGGACAGGATTACAGTACTTTAAGAAGCTCATTACCTTTGTTGGAGCCTTGCCATCATCTTTGCAGGCTTTACCCATAAACTAAACAGAATGCCAATCTATCATGTCTGGTCAATAACCTGTGCAGTAATACTTTAAGCAATTTATCTTGAGCTTGTTTCTTGTTTGCTGTTCATTTTTTACTTTGATCATGTTTTTACAATGAAACAAGTAGATAGTTGTCAGGCAGCAGGTCTTTTTTGGATAAGAAACATTTTTACAAGTGGGAGGTATCATTGCTACTTTTAGCATGTTACTTGGTACTTTTTATAAAGATGATTATAAATTATAATTAGAACTGCAGTGCAAGGAGAAGTGGTTTGAGATGAGTGCTGCTTGTTTGTCTTGCACTTGATTTTGACTGGCAATCCAGTAATGTATTTAAAAAGTAATTTATTTTTTCATGCCTCACAACCTTTTTGTTTCCATCTAGATATTAAGTAAGCTGTCATGCAGCCAATGCATTGAAATATTTTTTTTCTTCTACACTTCACATTGTCTTCATTGGACTCTCATAATGACGGTTTGGCACCCAGGGCAGCGTATTTAATTAAAGTTCCATTTTTTGTGGTTTTGAGCATAGCTCCTCCCCTTTCTAGTTGGCCACACCCATTCCCATTGGCCCCACCAATTCAGCTGTCTCCTGCAGCCCCTCTTCGATTTGAAGTCACCAGCCGCCACTGTGTTTTATAACTATACATCTCATTTCTGTAGCTATATATATAATTTCTTTATAACAAGCTACATTATTTATTTTAATTTTGTGGTTCTCTCTTGCAGATATTTTAGTCTATCTTGAAAAGTATCTGTTTTCAGAGAAGGTTCTTGTATACCATTTGTGGGAAGCCTTTCTTCATGGAATCTCCAGAATGACAGAACTTGGAGGAACTCATCACTTTCTTCATCATCACTTTCTTCATGGAGTAAGATGAGGAAGGATTTGACAGAAGAATGTTTACATTTTCTCAAAAATCTTCAAAATATCCTTAGTGGCTATAGATAGTCAGTGATGACTTCTTTAATAAATATTCACTATTTTCTGCTGCTTTTAAACTCTCAACACAGATTTCCTCACAGAAGTTGTTACAAGACTGCCACCTAGGCACCACCACTACACATTCTAGTAAAATGAGTTTTCTTACAGTTTTCATACAAACCTTTCCTTAGTCTGGTTGCCTACTGATAAGAGGTTATTCTCCAGCACAATTGCAAGTCTGACTGTTTTCAGTGACATTTTTACATTTCACTTTTCTATCAGCATCTTCCAAACCCTCTTTTTTAGTACGTTATTATTTTTATAACATCCATTAATGCTCATTGCCAATATTTCTGAAACGTCAAGGGTTCCAGCACATGTAGCACCTCATCTAGAGTCATCCCTGTCATAAGTGCTCTATTATCAATCCTGCCATTACTTCCTATCTGTATTACTTGTGGGTTTTATTTCTAAAACAATTTCAATTAAATCAAAATTAATAGCTACTGCTATTTGCCTTGTATAATTTATCTGTTTGGCCTCCTCTTACGTTTAACTAGCATTTATGAACTTCTAAAGTTCATACTCTTTATTTATTTTTACTTATTTATTTATTTTATATCAGATGCACAAGCCAGTGCATTTCTTTGAGCCGGTCCCAAGCCCGGATAAATGGGGAGGGTTGCGTCAGGAAGGGCATCTGGCGTAAAACCTCTGCCAAATTACTGATGCAGAGAACATTTCATATTTACATATTGGATCGGTCAAGGCCCAAGTTAAAAACGACCGCCACCAGTACTGTTAGCCAACAGGGTGCTGGAGGAAATTGGGCTACTGTTAGCCGAAGAAGAA
Source organism: Protopterus annectens (assembly GCF_019279795.1). NCBI lineage: Eukaryota > Metazoa > Chordata > Ceratodontiformes > Protopteridae > Protopterus > Protopterus annectens. The sequence continues at coordinate 994,912,327 of NC_056728.1, forward strand.
GAGGAGGGGGAAGGCATGCCTGAAGGCAGGAAGAGAGGAGGAAGGTTAGGAGTGTAGTACTGGGGGTAGGAACTTTGAATGTTGGCAGTATGACTGGTATAGGGAGAGAGCTAGCTGATATGATGGAGAGAAGGAAGGTTGATATATTGTGCGTGCAAGAGACCAGATGGAAGGGAAGTAAGGCCAAGTGTATAGGAGGTGGGTTCAAATTGTTCTATCATGGTATGGATGGCAGAAGAAATGGGGTATGGGGTATCCTAACAGAACAGTATGCCAAGATTGTTTTGGAGGTGAAGAGTGTCTGATAGAGTGATGTTTATGAAGCTTGAAATTGATGGTGTAATGATGAATGTTGTTAGTGCATATGCTCCACAAGTTGGGTGTGCGATGGATGAGAAAGAAAAATTTTGGAGTGAGTTGGATGAAGTGGTGGTAAGTGTACCCAAGGGTGAGAGACTAGTGATTGGAGCGGACTTCAATGGGCATGTAGGTGAAGTGAACAGAGGGGATGAGGAAGTGATGGGTAGGTATGGTGTTAAGGAGAGGAATGCAGAAGGTCAGACGATTGTGGATTTTGCAAAAAGGATGGACATGGCTGTGGTGAATACGTATTTTAAGAAGAGGGAGGAGCATAGGGTGACGTACAAGAGTGGAGGAAGATGCACACAGGTAAATTATATCCTATGTAGGAGGGCCAGTCTGAAGGAGATTGGAGACTGTAAATTGGTGACTGGGGAAAGTGTAGTTAGGCAGCATAGAATGGTGGTCTGTAGGATGATGTTGGTGATCAAGAAACGGAGGAGGAGTGTGAAAGCAGTGCCGAGGATTAAATGGTGGAATTTAAAAAAGGGTGATTGTGAGGTGGAGTTCAGGGAAGAGTTAAGACAGGCACTGGGAGGCAATGAAGAGTTACCGAATAGCTGGGTAACTACAGCAGAGCTAGTAAGGGAGACTGCTAGGAAGGTGCTTGGTGTGACATCTGGACAGAGGAAGGAGGACAAGGAGACATGGTGGTGGAATGAGGAAGTACAGGAGAGTATACAGATGAAGAGGTTGGTGAAGACGAAGTGGTATTGTCAAAGAGATGAGGAAAGTAGACGAGTATAAGGAGATGAGGTGCATGGCAAAGAGAGAGGTGGCAAAGGCTAAGGATAAGGCATATAGAGAGTTGTATGAGAGATTGGACACTAAAGAGGGAGAAAAGGACCTGTACCGATTGGCTAGACAGAGGGACAGAGCTGGGAAAGATGTGCAGCAGGTAAGGGTGATAAAGGACAATGAGGGAAACATACTCACAAGTGAGGAGAGTGTGTTGAGTAGATTGAAAGGGTACTTTGAAGGGCTGATGAATGAAGAGAAAGAGAGAGAGAGAAGGTTGGATGATGTGCGGCTAGTGAATCAGGAAGTGAAGCAGATTAGCAAGGAGGAAGTAAGGACAGCTATGAAGAGGATGAAAAATGGAAAGGCTGTTGGCCCAGATGACATACCAGTGGAAGCATGGAGGTGCTTTGGAGAAATTGCAGTGGAATTTTTAACCAGATTGTTTAATGAAATTTTGGAAAGTCAGAGGATGCCTGAGGAGTGGAGAAAAAGTGTTTTGGTACCTATCTTTAAGAATAAGGGTGATGTGCAGAGCTGCAGTAACTACAGAGGGATACAATTGATCAGTCACAGCTTGAAGTTATGGGAAAGAGTAGTGGAAGCTAGGTTAAGAAGGGAGGTGATGATTAGTGATCAGCAGTATAGTTTCATACCAGGAAAGAGCACTACAGATGTGATGTTTGCTCTGAGAGTGTTGCTGGAGAAATACAGAGAAGGTCAGAAGGAGTTGCATTTTGTCTTTGTGGACTTAGAGAAAGCATATGACAGGGTGCCTAGAGAGGAGTTGTGGTATTGTATGAGGAAGTTGGAAGTGGCAGAGAAGTATGTAAGAGTGGTACAGGATATGTACAAGGGTAGTGTGACACTGGTGAGGACTGCGGTGGGAGTGACATATATGTTTAAGGTGGAGGTGGGATTACATCAAGGATCAGCTCTGAGCACTTTCTTATTTGCAGTGGTGATGGACAGGTTGACAAATGAGATTAGATAGGAGGTCCCGTGGACTATGATGTTTGCAGATGACATTGTGATATGTAGTGAGAGTAGGGACCAGGTTGAGGAGACCCTGGAGAGGTGGAGATATGCTTTAGAGAGGAGAGGAATGAAGGTCAGCAGGGCTAAAACAGAATATATGTTTGTAAATGAGAGGGAGAGTAGAGAAATGGTGAGGATGCAGGGAGTAGAGTTGGTAAAGGTGGATGAGTTTAAGTACTTGGGATCAACAGTTCAGGGTAATGGTGAGTGTGGAAGAGAGGTGAAGAAGAGAGTACAGGCAGGGTGGAATGGGTGGAGAAGAGTGTCAGGAGTGATTTGTGACAGACGGATACCAGTAAGAGTGAAAGGGAAGGTCTACAAGATGGTAGTGAGACCAGCTATGTTATATGGGTTGGAGATGGTAGCATTGATGAAAAGGCAGGAGTCAGAGCTGGATGTGGCAGAGTTAAAGATGTTAAGATTTGCACTGGGTGTGACTAGGATGGACAGGATTAGGAATCAGTATATTAGAGGGTCAGCTCAGGTTGGACAGTTTGGAGACAAAGCAAGAGAGGCGAGATTGCGTTGGTTTGGACATGTGCTGAGGAGGGATGCTGGCTATATTGAGAAAAGGATGCTAAGGATGGAGCTGCCAGGCAAGAGGAAAAGAGGAAGGCCTAAGATAAGGTTTATGGATGTGGTGAGAGAGGACATGCAGGCGGTTGGTGTGAAGGAGCATGATGCAGAGGACAGGAAGAAATGGAAACAGATGATCCACTGTGGTGACCCCTAACGGGAACAGCCGAAAGAAGATGATGATGAGTTATTTTATATCAGAGTGATTGTTTAGCTTACTAGGTTCATATGTACCATGTGCCAGTTCTCCCATAAGGAATTAAATACAACGTTTTGTAGTATGGCTACCCAAGTCTTCCAAAGTGCACTTATATTCTTTGTGTGTGTGTGTGTGTGTGTGTGTGTGTGTGTGTGTGTGTGTGTGTGTGTGTGTGTGTGTGTGTGTGTGTGTGTAAGAGAGAGAGATAGAGAGAGAAAGAACAGGCTCAGAATCTCCATAGATGTGTTTTTTCATTTATGTATGCTAAGGAGTCTCTTCCTTAAGCTTAGGTTTTGATTATCAGTCTTCTGACCTAAAGAAGCTTTGATTGATGTAACCCAATGTTGATATTTTCTTTCTTTTTTCTGAAGCTAATGTAGAATGTATCTGCCTTTCTTTTTTTAATTATTGATATTTATTTTAGTTTAGGGTTCCTATCAGGGTTTTCAGAATTCATTAGTAGAGCATATTAGAGAGAGAAAAATTTGTAAAGTGATCTCCGTGGAATATCTAGACATGACCTTCAGCATTAGATGGGTTTTATGTTGGCAAGTACATACTGTTCAGAAATGTCAATTCTTTTCTGCCATTGTCTTTAGATCGTTTACGATAGTGCAATTTTTGTGATCTGGCCACTTATTTTGTAAGCTTTATGTATGCACTTTTTGCCAAACCTCACAATAGAATAGAATACAATACAATACAATATTTCTTGACATTTAATGTGGTCATTATTATTACACTTGGAGTGCGCATCTTGAAAAATGTCTACATTTTTTTTCTGAAGTAATTATGCTAACTTGATTTACAACCATCAGTAGTAATTACTAGCCTTTAGTTACATAAACCAGACTTGTTATGATTAGAACAATTTGATAGAGCTAATAGTACATATTTCTAAAACAATTTAAATTAAATCAAAATTAATACCGACTGCTATTGCCTTGTATAATGTATCTGTTTGGTCTCGTCTTACTTCCATCTAGCATTTATGAGCTTAAAAAAGCTCATACTCTTTATTTCTTTTTACTTATTTATTTATTGTATATCACTTAACACATCTTGAAATAGTCAATTAGTTTGTCTCCAGCTTCATATGTACCATGTGCCAGTTCTCCCATAAGGAATTACAGAGTTTTGTAGTGTGTCTAACCAATGCTTCCAAAGTACACTTACATTCGTGTGTGTTTGTGGGTGTGTGTGTGTGTGTGTGTGTGTGTGTGTGTGTGTGTGTGTGTGTGTGTGTGTGTGTGTGTGTGTGTGAGAGAGAGAGAGAGAGAGAGAAGGGAAGAACAGGCACAGAATCTCCATAGACATGTTTTTTCATTTATGTATCCTAAGGAGTCTCTTCAGAGGTGGGTTCAAATTGTTTTATCATGGTGTGGATGGGAAGAGAAATGGCGTAGGCATTATCCTGAAGGAACAGTATGCTGAGAGTGTTTTGGAGGTGAAAAGAGTGTCGGATAGAGTGATGTTTATCAAGCTGGAAATTGATGGTGTAATGATGAATGTGTTAGTGCTTATGCTCCAGAAGTTTGGTGTGCGATGGATGAGAAAGAAATATTTTGGAGTGAGTTGGATGAAGTGGTGATGACTGTACCCAAGGGTGAGAGACTGGTGATTAGAGCAGATTTCAATGGGCATGTTGGTGAAGGGAACAGAGGGGATGAGGAAGTGATAGGTAGGTATGGTGTTAAGCAAAGGAATGCAGAAGGTCAGATGGTACGGATTTTGCAAAAAGGATGGACATGGCTGTGATGAACCCATATTTTAACAAGAGGGAGGAGCATAGGGTGACATACAAGAGTGGAGGAAGATGCACACAGGTGTATTATATCTTATGTAGAAGGGCCAGTCTGAAGGAGATTGGAGACTGTAAAGTAGTGGCAGGGGAAAGTGTAGTTAGGTAGCATGAAATGGTGGTTTGTAGGATGACATTGGTGATCAAGAAGAGGAGGATGAATGTGAGGGCAGTACCAAGGATCAAATGGTGGAAATTGAAAAAGGGTAACTGTGAGGTGGAGTTCAGGGAAGAGTTAAGACAGGCACTGGGTGGCAGTGAAGAGTTACCAAATAGCTGGGTAACTACAGCAGAGCTAGTAAGAGAGATGGCTAGAAAGGTGCTTGATGTGACATCTGGAAAGAGGAAGGAGGACAAGGAGACCTGGTGGTGGAATGAAGACATACAGGAGAGTATACAGAGAAAGAGGTTGGCGAAGAAGAAGTGGGATTGTCATAGAGATGAAGAAAGTAGACAAGAGTATAAGGAGATGAGGTGCATGGCAAAGAGAGAGGTGGCGAAGGCTAAGGATAAGGCGTATGAAGAGTTGTATAAAAGGTTGGACACTAAGGAGGGAGAACAGGACCTGTGCCGATTGGCTAGACAGAGGGACTGAGCTAGTAAAGATGTGCAACAGGTAAGGGTGATAAAGGATAATGAGGTCAACGTACTCACAAGCGAGGAGAGTGTGTTGAGCTGATGGAAAGAGTACTCTGAGGGGCTGATGAATGAAGAGAATGAGAGGGAGAGAAGGTTGGATGATGTGCAGATAGTGAATCATGAAGTGCAGTGGATTAGCAAGGAGGAAGTAAGGATAGCTATGAAGAGGATGAAGAATGGAAAGGCTGTTGGTCCAGATGACATACCTGTGGAAGCATGGAGTTGTTTAGGTGAAATGGCAGTGGAGTTTTTAACTAGATTGTTTAAAGAAAAATTGGAAAGTGAGAGGATGCCTGAGGAATGGAGAAAAAGTGTTTTAGTACAGATTTTTAAGAATAAGGATGATGTGCACAGCTGTAGCAACTACAGAGGGATTAAATTGATCAGTAACAGCATGAAGTTATGGGAAATAGTAGTGGAAGCTAGGTTAAGAAGGGAGGTGATGATTAGTGATCAGCAGTGTGGTTTCATGCCAGGAAAGAGCACTACATATGCGATGTTTGCTCTGAGAGTGTTGATGGAGAAGTACAGAGAAAGTCAGAAGGAGATGCATTGTGCCTTTGTGGATTTAGAGAAAGCATATGACAGGGTGCCTAGAGAGGAGTTGTGGTATTGTATGAGGAAGACGGGAGTGTCAGAAAAGTATGCAAGAGTGGTACAGGAAATGCACGAGGGTCGTGAGACAGTGGTGAGGTCTGCAGTGGGAGTGATGGATGTGTTTAAGGTGGAGATGGGATTACATCAAGGATCAGCTCTGAGCCCTTTCTTATTTGCAATGGTGATGGACAGGTTGACAGACGAGATCAGACAGGAGTCCCCGTGGACTATGATGTTTACAGTTGACATTGTGATCTATAGTGAGAGTAGGGAACAGGTGGAGGAGACCCTGGAGAGGTGGAGATATGCTCTAGAGAGAAGAGGAATGAAGGTCAGCAGGACTAAGACAGAATATATGCGTGTGAATGAGAGGGAGGATAGAGGAATGGTGAGGATGCAGGGAGTAGAGGTGGTGAAGGTGGATGAGTTTAAATACTTGGGATCAACAGTTCAGAGTAATGGTGAATATGGAAGAGAGGTGAAGAAGAGAGTACAGGCAGGATGGAATGGGTGGAGAAGAGTGTCAGGAGTGATTTGTGGCAGACGGGTACCAGTAAGAGTGAAAGGGAAGGTCTACAAGAGGGTAGTGAGACCAGCTATGTTATGTGGGTTAGAGACGGTGGCATTGGCAAAAAGGCAGGAGTCAGAGCTTCACTTGGCAAAGTTGAAGATGTTAAGATTTGCACTGGGTGTGATGAGGATGGACAGGATTAGGAATAACTATATTAGTGGGTCAGCCCAGGTTGGAAGGTTTGGAGACAAAGCCAGAGAGGCAAGATTACGTTGGTTTCGACATATGCTGAGGAGGGATGCAGAGTATATTGGGAAAAAGATGCTAAGGATGAAGCTGCCAGGTAATAGGAAAAGAGGAAGGCCTAAGATAAGGTTTATGGATGTGGTGAGAGAGGACATGCAGGTGGTTGGTATGACAGAGCAAGATGCAAAGGACAGGAAGAAATGGAAACAGTTGATCCGCTGTGATGACCCCTAATGGGAGCAGCCGAAAGTAGAAGAAGAATCCTAAGGAGTCCCTTCCTTAAGCTTAGGTTTTGATTATCAATCTTCTGACCTAAAGAGGCTTGATTGATGTAACCCAGTAATGATATTTTCTTTTTTTTTCTGAAGCTAATGTAGAATGTATCTGCCTTTCTTTTTTTAATTATTGATATTTATTTTAATTTAAAGTTCCTATCAGGGTTTTCTTAGAATAGATTTTCAAAGAAAATAGCAAAGTTCTGAGCACAGACTTCATTAGTAGAGCATATTAGAGAGAGAACAATTTATATAGTGATCTTCGTGGAAAACATACTCAGAGGGTCTAAATAAAAATCTGCAAAAGTAACAGAGCCCTCCAAAGCAGACATCCACGCAACCACCTCCTCCTATTACAAACCATGAAACACATACTTCACAAAACCAGTGTGCCATGCAATCACAGCCATCAAGGCAAAATAACATACCCAACATACTAGTAATAGGTGACTCTATAGTCAGGCACACTGATGTCCCACTCACTAGGCTGAACAAGGAGAAGGTTACTGTTAGCTGCCTGTCGGATGCCAGGATCCGCCACATAACACAAGCACTCAGGTCACTCCAGAACAAGTACAAATACAACTCTGTCATTGTCCATGTTGGTGTGAATGACCTGAGCCATACCTCCCTGGACTACATGAAAAGAGACATGGAAGAGCTCTCTGATCACATAGCCCAGGCCGGTATGACCCTAACCCTGAGTAGCATCCTGCCCTCACCAAGAATGATACCACGGTATAAAGAAAAAATGATCAATTTCAACAACTGGCTAAGTTTCTGGTGTCATTCAAAGGGGATCCAGTGTCTGTCTGCCTGGGATGACCTGCTCGACAAGCCACGCTGCTTCATTAGAGATGGCTTGCACCTGTCACCCTTAGGCTTTTGAAAACTGGCCAAGGCTCTTGCCACACCCATAGTGCCTTTTTTAGGCAAGGCTCAAAAGACAAAGCCACTGCCGTAAATAGCACAAGTAACAAAAATTTGAGGGTAATACTACTTAATGCCAGAAGTCTAAACCTCAAAATGCATGCACTCGAGGCACTCCTCAGTATGGAAAAAATCAATATATGTACAGTAACAGAAACCTGGTTTAAGGCTTCAGAGAGCACCCCAGCACTACCAGGCTACAACTCATACCATACATTTTGGCCACAGAACCCAGACCGGAGGTTAACCCCTCGCTGGTTAGATCTGACCATAAACAAATGACTCTGGATATCCACATTCTGCCCCCCCCACCCCCGGACAAGGAAACCACTGTAAAAAACTTTTCAAAAGCAAACTTCACGTTAGTTAAGATGGAGGTGGAAAGTTTCAAAGCCCCCATGCTAAAGGATAACGCTGTCCAAGCTGCAAAATCCTTTACTAATGCATTCTACGGGCACCTACAAGAATGCATAGATTGTACTATCCCAAGAAAAACCAAGACTCACTCCTCCAAGAAAAGGAAACCAGTCTGGTGGACCACTACCATATATAAGCTATACAATAGAAGGAAGAGGAAACTAGTACAGAAAAGAGTAAAATCCCAAAAAGGGAAGACATCCCTGATCAGTATCAGCAAGAAACTATGATCCCTCATAAAATCGTCCAAGGCAAGCTTTGAAAGAAAACTTGCCAAGCACTCCAAAGAAAACCAAAAGGCATTCTTTAGCTATGTCAAGAATCTACGTGGCAATGCTCAGATCTGCTCGGAGTTAGTGCAGAATTGCACAAAATACACTGAACCAACCGATATTGCCAACATCCTGGCAGACAGGTTCAGTGCAAACTTCACCCCCCTCTCACCCCCAAAAGGGCCCATAACCATACCAGAAGAATGTAGAGCCACTGAAATCACAAACACTCAGGTTAAAATAGCCCTCTCCAAAGCCAAAAACACAGCATCAGTGGGACCGGACGGTGTCCCAGGCTGCATCCTACATGAGCTCAAAGACAAACTAACCCCTCACCTAAACACACTGTTCAAACTCAGCCTCTCCACAGGCTATGTAAGCATGGAGTGGTGCACAGCAATGATTATTCCACTCCACAAAGGTGGAGCCACAACAGACCCCAGGAACTATCGCCCTATAAGCCTGACTAGCTTGGTCTGCAAGACTATGGAGCATATCATCATAGAACTCATTAACAGAGACATTGGGAACCTCCAAACACTTGACACTACACAGTTCGGCTTTGTTAAGGGCAGATCATGCCTCCTAAACCTGGTGGACATCTTTGAGACTGTTACCAAGGCTATAGATGAGGGAAAGGTGGTACACACAGCCTACCTAGACCTCACAAAGGCCTTCAACACCATTCCCCATTCTGGTATTATAGACAAGCCCACCAGCCTGAACATAAACTCCTATGTCACAAGATGGGTTGCCAGTTGGCTCACGGACAGAACCCACATGGTGAGAGTTGCAGGAGCTAGGTCTGACTCTAAACCTGTTACAAGTAGCGTTCTCCAGGGCTCAGTCCTAGGACCCCCTCCTGTTCGGCATACACTTTTCAGAGGTACAGACAAGTCCAGGAGGCTATGGCTGACCAAGTTTGCAGACAACTGCAAACTAGGGGCTATAAATGACTCACCGGCTGACACAGACATCCTCCAAAAGGGTCTCACTGAAACGGATACCTGGTGTCAAAATCATGGCCTCAAGCTAATGCCAAAAAGTGCATAGTTATTCCCTTTGGAAATAACAAAGTACCTACAAACTACCACATAGGTGGTAGTCCCCTAAATAAGGAAAATGTAATAAGTGATCTGGGGACCCAAGTAGATAGTAATCTCTCCTTTGATAATCACATTGCCAAAGTGGTTAGAAAATCCTTCTATGTGGCCCACCTAATCACAAAAGGGTTTGCATCCAGATCAAAAGAGGTAATTGTGCTCCTCTACTCATCACTCATCAGATCCATCATAGAGTACAACGCCCCATTTGGGATGTACCTTACAAGACACCTGCAACAGCTGGAAAGACCACAGAAGTTCCTCATCAAGAGGATCACTGGCCTCAAACAGATGCTCAACTGAAGAAACTCCAGCTGTACTCGGTTGCATACTGCCTGCTCAGAGGTGATCTTTGCCTGACATATAAGGCCATGTCCAATCCAGAATTGATGGATGTGTTCCACCTAAAGAAAACCTTATCCCCTTGAGCCACATGCTCTAGGGATCTAAACCTCACCACAACAATAAATAGGATGTGCTGGAGGGATAGATTCCTATCCCAGAGACTTCCCATGCTTTGGAATAAGATTCCAATCTACATTAGGAAGAGCTCCTTGCTAGCACTCTTCAAGAGAAACCTTGATGAGTGGATGGGAAACAGAAAATTTACCCCGGAGATGACTTCAGTGGCTCTGCTGGACAGAGGCACAGGGAACTAATCTAAGGGGGTGGCAAAAGCCAACACACTCTGGCAAGGCTTATAAATGCCTTTGGGTAGATAGCCTAGTACCTACCTATGAATAACTAGACGTGACCTTCAGCATTACATGGGTTAAAAACAAGAAATTCTTATGTTGGCAAGTACATACTGTTCAAAATGTCAATTCTTTCCTGCCATTGTCTTTAGAGTTGTTATGATAGTGTAAGTTTTGTGATCTGGCCACTTATTTTGTAAGCATAAACCATACTAGACTTGTTTTACGACTAGAATAATTTGATAGAGCTAACGGAACATATTTTTTTCTGCTCTGTATCTTATTAACTTAATGATACCACCAGTCAATTTTCTGTTAAATTTGCCTGCTTAGCTGTGTCATAACCAGATGTGGTCATGAATGTAGAACATCATATCATCAGTAGTGTCTACAACTGATTATCTGAGTGAGCATTTCAGCCTGGATATACTATTGCTGTATGAATCCTGACTTGCCAAACTTTAACTCCCTGAAACTCGATTCTTCAAACATGTCTCTCAATGGAGATACCAGCATTGTTGGAGAATCATGCAGGCACTAAGTGACTTTTTCCAGTGATTTCTCCCTTTCACTTGACATGATGGCCATGAAGCTGATTACATCATTGAAGGGGTGCAAACAGTGCTTTTGTGGATTTCTTTTTTTCTGGGACTTGGGTGTGGGGAGTTAATGTTTCAACAAACTGACATTAATCCATTAGATTGCTAATAGTAAAGGGTAAAGAAAGAGAGAGAGTGTGTGGACTAAAGAAGTATACTTGAAGTGAACAGAGAGTAAATGTTAGGAGGGAAGTGAAGAAACTAAGTTATAGAAGGAGGAGGCTGAGTACAATTACAGATCCAGGTAGAATGGAGGTGATTACAAAGAGCTGTTTTGAAGGAAACTGTGCTTTGTGTGGTGCAAATGGCTAGGGGGAGGCAGTTTCAGGTTTTAGCTATTGTCCAGGAGTATAGTAGTTGGCCAGTAGGTAGTACGGGCTTATGAACTTGCAGTATGTGTTGATTTTCAGATATTAATGTTCTTTTGGGATTATATTGGGAAAATAAGGAAATTAGGGCAGAGTAATCCTGAGGTTTAGTAAGCATTTTGTGTATGGTAGTTACTTGGAGATAGGTGAGGTAGTAGGGAAGTTCATTCCAGTTTAGAACTTTTAGGGGTGTGCAGTGGTAGGTGGAAATGCAAGTGTTTGTTGCGAATTTGGCCATTTTGTTATAGCATATTTCTAACTTAGTTTTGAGTGAAGACTGGAAGCTGGCTAGCAATGGGGCACTGTAGACAAGAGAAGGTAGGTGGAAGCAAGTACTTGTTTTGTACAGAGAGAGAGAAAGGAATTCCCTATGTCTATAAAGAAAGCCTAATTTTTTGTAAGTCTTACTGATGTTGATTTGTATGTGTAGTTCAAATGTTAAGTTTTCATCAGTTATGACTCCCTGCAATTTGATGTGAGGAACTAATTCAATTGTTGTCTGGTTCAGGGAGAGTATGTTACATTAACATTTATTAACGGGAGTTTCATTGGAGTGAATATTATGAGCTTGATTTTATTGGTGTTTAGTGGCAGATGATATTACTATCTATCTGAATACTAATCTATGAACCTATAAAGAAAAAGTTCATCATCTCCTACAGGTTAACTCTATCCTTAGATGACGTTCTCACTGTGATATGGTTCCACTGTTGTGTTGGTACCACAAACCCGCTTGTACTTCATGAAATTTTATTTCCTTGTCTTGGACTCAAAAGAAGGGAAAGCCAAAACATGCTTCTCTAAGTTTTACTTCTCATATACTTTGGCAGAGAAATTTGTCTCTACCTGTGACATAGCACAGACACAAAGAAATATGTATTTTTTTCCATTCAGGTACTGCCCACAATCTTATAGACAAGTTCTCTTCCTTTTGCCAGCATATCAGCAGCTGCTATAAAAAGAAGACAGACTGTTATGAAGTTGTTTTCCACCAAAGAAACACAATTAGAAGATAAATGGGTTGGCACATGTCTCTCTTCCTGCAGAACAGCACTGATTTGGGCAGTTTTGTTGGGGGTGGGAGTAGAGGGCATGAAAATGACAAAATGCCTGAATATTTTACAAGAAAAAATATTTTCTGACTTTCCTCCAAATGTCACTGAAAGGTTTGATACTAAATTTAAATCATCGTGATATCATGTAATGTAATAAAACCAACATTGTACATCACTGTCTTTATTTTGGTAATAAGATGAAAATAATTATTTTACATTTAATAAAAGCATGTTTTGTTTCTTGAAAAATTAAGTTTTAGTAAGAACATCTCACTTTGGGCATCAAAAAAGATTGCAACCACAAAAAATCTGGACAAAGACTAAAATAATGGTGGAAGAAAAGCCCCAAAATAGGGACAGCTTTTAAGTATTGCTCTTATAAGCTTAGAAAGTTGCTAAAATAACAGGATTTGTATTAGCATGCATTTCTTGAAAATATGAAGCCCGAAACTGAAATTTATGTCATTGTTTAATTACTTCAATCCTCACTGATTTCCCAGAAAACCAGGAACATACTAAAAATATGAAGCAAAAATCTGGAAAGTTGAAAGGCATGAGCAGCTCTAATAGCTGACCACATATTTTGTATAGTGATCCACTTGCAAATTGTATTTTCTATACCTGCAACAGTTTTATAGAAAGTAGTGTTTGTCTTATACACAGAAGCACTAATTTGCCATGCTTAAACATTATGATTTTGATGAAGTGTTAGTATGCTGCGATTTAACAAGTTAAGGGGTTGCAACACAAAAGAGGTGGAGAATAGTCCATTTTAAAATTCTACTAACGCAAATTAAAAAACAGATTTTTTTATTTATTTTTTTATTTACTCATTTGTTTATTTTTGGTGCTTGTAAAATACTCTTGAGCAAAAATACCAAGTACGTTAGCACATTTGTCCAACATTCAGGATAACAAAACATCTTCCTTCTGCTGCAGACACTGGTCTGATAAGTAGCAGAACATGTTTAACAGCTCTTGGAATACAGTGCTAGCTTAGATTTGACACCCCAGGAAAGTATGGGGAGGGCTGTCAGTGCTCATAGAAAAGGACTACAAAATGCCAGTCCTTACAAAAGGTTGTAATTTAGCTGCTTTCTTTGACTGTAGTTGTAAAATTGGTCTAATCTACTTAATATAGGCTCTTCGAGAATTCTATATGATGGTCATTCAGGAATAAAATGCAAGCACTCCTACTGCAGAAGATGCGTAAGATGCCTGTGACTCACACTGCTGCCATTCTAGCTCAATGGACTAGAAAGATGACATAACTTCTAATGTCTAGCATGACTCATATAAAGAAGACATGAAACGGATTATGGGAAGGGGAAAAGAATGCACTAAAACAAGATTGCATTAATAAATCAGGCTCCATGTTGGCCATTCTGTGGAAAAACACATTAAAATGTTATAAGAAGCAAGCAGAGTTGTTTTAATGCATTATAGCTTAGAAAACAAAGATACAGTGAAAAAAACACATTTTCTGAGTTCCAAGGTGCAGTTTTCCTTCAAGTAGGTGAATGACACCAGGATGGTGGCAAAGGCCAATGAAATTTTGAAGAATCTCCAGAGCTTAACAGTAAAAATGGAAACCTTGAGATTGGATTTTGGGAAGATATGGAAGGAAGTGATGTCCTGAGATGCACCAGTACTGGACATTCAGACAGTGGACAGATTGGAAGACTATGTCCACTACCTGGAGAATGAAATTAAAAAAAAAAGAAGTACTCTGAAAAAAATGTGGAGTAGTACAAAATCCTAGAGAACAGAAGCAAAAAGAAAAATATATGAATTACCACCTTCACTGAAGGGGTGGAGGTCCTAGGATCTCATATCTTTTATGAAGTGGTGAATAAAAAAGGTGTCCCCAGATGACATCGAAGCAATATACAACTAAGTAGCCATACCATTTGATGGTCAATTGGCACAACTGCAGTTGTAAGGAGTGGCTAGTGCGGCATGTAGTGTAAGAAAAGGATTTACAATGGCTGACATAAAAAGTAAAGGCTTGAGGATTTTATGCCATCAATTTAAGCAAGTTATAAGCAAATGGTACTGGTGATGTGGAATATGAGGGAAAATGGGGCTGTTGAAAGAATGTTCCTTCCAATGAGTCTGCATATTACTTGGAAATGACAACTATTTTGAATGGTGCATGCTGATAATTTATTAGGATGACTCAAATAATAGAGGCAAAGCAAACATAGTTGTTACCTAGTCAGCGGTCACTGACTAGGTAACAACTTAGCAAACAAACAAAAAAGGATTTGGGATGTGTGATAGACATTACTTTCTGGGAGAACTGTGGAATAATGTTTATGAAAGAAAAGTGTTCAGTTGTCATGAAAGGGAGATCTGGCATTCAAACAAATAGTAGAAGAGACAAGTGTCTAAATGGATAAATAAAGAGAGATGTTAGAGGCTGAGGCTATTATTCTGACAAAATTAATAGGTCAAAAACGTGACTGAAATAAAGAAATGGGCTTAGTTCTTATAATGTTGTGTTTAAATAACATTCAAGTAAGGGGCAGTGGCTATTTTGTGAAAATAGAGTGACATATATATATATATATATATATATATATATATATATATATATATATATATATATATATATATGTGTGTGTGTGTGTGTATATATATATATATATATATATATATATATATATATATATATATATATATATATATATTAGTTATGCAGATATAAATATGTGGATCTGTGTAAGAAAGCAATAGGTAAATGTTTGAACATGTTTCTATTCTTTGAAAAGAAATATTAAAAATCATATGCAGCCATTTTTTGCACATGCCTGCAGTTCTTTCTTTTTTTGGGGGGGGGGGGGGGTGAGAGGATGGCTTCCGGCTCTACAAGTCCAACTAACTGGATATTCTGTTGTTTCCTGCTTGCGAACTTTGGATCTCCACAGACTTACAAGTTCACTACTTCCTGACTTTGCATCTTTGTGCTTGTCATTTTGTCGATGTAAAGCTGGATCTTTCCTGCACTTCCTGCATTAGTAGGCTGGGTCTCTTTCCTCTGTTTTTTGTAAGCAAGTAAATATCACCTTAATGCTGCACACGGGCTATGTGCAGTATGTGTGTTTATTAATGGAAAAGGGTTTTGTTAGCATGTATTTTCCAGGCAAAATGAATTATAAACTATGAAGCTCTAATATCTAGCATCAGTATCCAAATGTAATCCTCAGTGATTTGCTAGAAAACTAACAGTTTTATAAAGTGATGTACTGGGTAAAATGAAGCAAAATCAGAGTTGTTCTACAAAAATAATGGTCTGATGAAATGTAAGATTTGGCGACATTATTAAACATCAGAGGCAAGTAGTAGTTACGGAGTTTGTGATGTGTGTAATGTACTTGCATGACAATGAAACAGAATCAGCCTTCACATTTGTTTTCATATAAAAGAACATAGAATGCATGTTGATTTGAAGACTGAGTTAACCAACAACATGTAACTAACCTTCAAACTGAACATTATATAAAAAAATAGAAGTAAAACTGCCCCAATCTGAAATCCTTTCTCTGTATTACTGTCTTCCTCTTGCTGACTTGGTACTGGACTCTGCTGATCCTGACATGATGTGAGCAAGTCAACAAGGAAGCAGAACTTTCTGCAGAGTAATCCATGGGTGGAGCATATTATGGCTATGGAGGGGATATCATCATTAAAAATAAAAGTGAGAATGCAAACCTAAATGGCAGAAATACAGCCAAGGAGGAGTTGAAAGGTACATTTAGTGGATATGCTTTTAAAATAGCTAATTTGTCAAGAACACTTTTGAATGAAGCATCAGCTCATGTTTTAAGTAAAGGACGGACTTTTGCCCTAGCAGCCAGAGCTGATTTATGTGATATGATTAACTGTCTGAGAAACTATGTAAGGAAGCTTAATCTTAAGTTTTTGTTTTATTCTGAAGACAAGGCTGATATTGGCTTTTTTAAACCAAACCTTTTTAACCTGCTTTTGAGACTTAAATTACTGATATTTTTAACCACCACAGTGAAACAGCTTAGAGATGGTTTTAAGCATAAACCTGGGTTTGGAATATTATAATTTAAATGCCAAAGAAAGAAGGGCTTTGAATCAACTATCTAGCAATACTGACAATATTGTCACCAAAGAAGATCAAAAGAATGCTATAGCAGTTCTGGACAGAGATTTTTATAATAGTAAAATGCTAGACATGTTGTCTAATAAAGGGTTTTATAGACAAGTTTCTTCGACATTAAAAAGGTTCATGGCTTGAATGATTCCTTTATAGAAGGGGGGTTATGTGATGACATGATTAATAGTCAAGTGGCTTGTTTTCTGACTATTAGTAATCTTAAAATAAGTAGAATCATTGGCTTACCTAAAATACATAAAGATTCACCATTCAGGTCCATTTTGGCAAGCGGAAGCAATAAGATAGAAGCTATCATTATTTATGTAGACAAGTTTTTGCAGAGTTGTTGAGAAAATCTTAAAGACACTTCTGATTTTATGAGCAAACTCAAAAAAGTAGATATAATTGAATTGGATTGTTTAGTCACAAGGGACATTCAGTCTTTATATACTGTAATACTTAATGAATAGGAATGGACTTTGTGAGACAGGAGCTTTTGCATTCTTTACTTTTTTTCTGATAAGGTTGTTGGATTGATAATGGAAATATTGAATGTGACATTAAGTTATAATTTCTTTTGATTTAATTCTGTTTTCTTTAAACAGGTCTATGAGTGGCGATGGGCATAGAGATGACCCTAAGTTACATCAATGTTTTTATAAGTGCATGGGAAAGAGAGTTTATTTATAAGAATTAATTTTTTTGCTAATATAGTGTTTTATAAACATTTTATTGATGATTTTTTTTTTAATCTGGAGAGGGGATTTGAATGCTTTGTTCTCTTTCTTTGAATACATTAATAATGCTACTACCAATTTAAAATGAACTTCTAATTATGATTTTAACAGTATAAAATTTTTATATGTTATAGTTTTTAAGAAATATTATAAGCTGATTACTAAAATTAATATAGGAGTGCATAATAATGCCTACTTAAGTTATGAAAGCATGCATCCCAAAAGAATTAAAGATAATATTGTGAAAGGGCAGTTAATGAGAGTCAGTAGGCTTACTAGAAACAATAGTGACTTCATCAATGAAGGAAGGGCCTTATGTTACAGGTATATAGTTAGAGGCTACCCAGAAAAGTAAGTTAATTCTAAGTTTAATGAGGTTCTAAATGAAAGGACCAATGTAGGAGGTATGGTCAGCAAAATTATCACTAAGAAGAATTTTCGAGCTGGACTGTTAATAAGAATTTGTTAGATGAAAAGCAGTTAAAAGCATTATCAGAGATAATTGGAAAATTTGAACAGTTTTCCTCAAGTTAAAAAAGTTGTGAGCGTTAGTCCAGATTTTATTAATAAAAGGAGAAGAAATTTAAAAGATATTTTTCAATCTAAATTAAGTTTTAATGACAATCAGCATAAAAGTAATAAGCAAGAATGTTTAAGTGTGGTAATTGTAACTTTTGCCTGTTTCTTAAGATAGATATAACTGATATTGTTATAAAAGACCAGAAAATTAATATTCCAGGTTATTTTACTTGTAGATCTAAGTTTGTAGTATATCTAGCTCTTTACCTTTCTTGGCCTGCGTAGTATGTGGGCAGGACTATGAGAGGGTTGTGTGGTAGGATGTATGAACATATTTATGCTATTTCTTTAGGTGATATAAATAAAGAATGTAGTACACATTATTTAATTAGTGGATGCAAAGTTTCCTTAATTTTCTCTTTGTCATTAAGACCTGTAGGGTTGCAGGCATCCAACGTCACCTATCAACAATATTTCTTCCAGTCCAATTCGTCCTCTGCATCAAATCTATTAAAGAAATTATTTACCTGTTCTAAAACAAAAAAAAAAAGGAAGAGAATTAGGCATTAATTCTCTAATTAATGTCACATGATTTGGTGTTATATAAATGTTGAATTTATTTTATTCATTCAGTCTGAAGAAGTCTCATAGGAGACAAAAGCGCTTATTAGATGTGTTGCTTAATAAATTGTGTTTTATTTTAGTTTTGCCCTTTTTTATGATTTTATATCTGTATATATATATATGTATATATATATATATGTATATATATATATATGTATACACACACACACACACACACACACACACACACACACACACACACACACACACACAGAAATAAAACAAGAATATGTTTATATAGCATTATGATCCTTTTTCTGAGTGCAGTAGAAAACTTACCCCATAATTATTATTGGAAGACATAGCTTAATACAGCTGTCACATTTTCTTTTCCATTATCATTATTTATTTTCAGTATTAGTTGTCACCTGATACTTTATGGTTGCATTAAAGCCACAGAACTGGAAGTAACCGCAGACCAAATATTGATTTATGTATGTCTTTTTCCTTTGTGTATCTTCAAAACCATAAATTGCTGTGATCTACTTCTCTAGATTTTTAATGACTGCATTACTTCTTTGATTTAACCATTTATTTTGCAAACCTAATGTCTTTTCAGCCAAGCCTCATGATACAGTGTTAATTAAATTAAAGATAAGTCTTTATTATTTCACCACATATTTATTTTTGGAGACCATACTTGTGAACTATAAAAATATGTTGCCACAGTTTGCAAGCACAAGTATTGCTGGTGACCCAGATTATATTATCCAGTTTTCTATCCCCCCCAAAAAAAAAAACTATGTGAAAAGACATATCACTGAAAATAGTCTGGAAAAAATGGTCCTTGCAGTGCCCCATAAGACACTAGTAATTACCTCAGATGGATAGAGAGACACCCCTTACCCTGCCGTGTTGTATCCCATTACTTCAACAGTGTTATAGATTTCCATCGGATACAATTGGCAGGTTTAGCCATGGAAATAAATATGGATTTTTATCTGATATAATTGTCAGGTATTCCCTTATGTAGAAGAATGTCAGATATCTTAACAAGGTCACTACAAGCAACATGCACTGTCAGCCATTCATCAAGTGCTGCTGATAACTCTTCTAAGGACACTATGATGATGTCCCTCTTAGCTTATGGAAACACTTATCTTACATAATTCCAGATATTCCACTATGACAAACACTTCTCTTATGTAATTCCAGATACTCCACTATGACTGTTACCATGATTTTACGTAGAATATCGGTTAGGTTGATTGACATAAAATTGTTTGAACTTGATGTGATCCACTCCCTTTTGTATACTGGTACCACTTGATTCGGTCACTGTGGACCACAGAGGTATTCACATAGTCATGCTTTATTTAACAAGACTGATGAGACTTTAGTTTTCATTTATTCCTGTGGGACCTGAGGATATAAAGTAATTATATAAAGGGTGTCTCTTGTGTCCTTGCAAGTTTATTTTGCAACTGTTACTAAAGCCTTAAAACATAAATATTTAACACGATATTTGAAGTGAATATAGTAGATTAAGTGCATTTTTAGCTTAGTGCCAGCTGGCTGTATTTATTTATTGTTAGGTCAGTGAATATTCTATTATATTTGTTGTTCTGTGTGGGAAATGCCTACTGTAATGCTGGTAGTACCTTTGTACCTGTAGGGTATAGCCACAATTTTTGCATGTGGCTCTGAGCAGAGCATGTCTGCGAAATAATTCAGGTTTTCCAGCTTACACCTTGTACTCCTTATGTGTATATAACTGTTTTCCTTATAGGTTAACAAGAGTTAAAGTAAGACTTGCTATTTAAAGCATGTTATTGTTCACTTGGTGAAGGTTACTTCCTTTTAAGTTTTTGATGGTATATATAGACAGCTTGCCCACCAGTTAATCCAGCCAGAGCTGCTGACCACATAAGAGTTTTATAGTGAGCTTTAGTGGTACCCATGAAAGTGAATAACATTGGTTCCAGTCAGTCCACCTTTCAGTGAAGCAAACATTGTTTTTAACTAAGTTATTATTGGTCTAGATTTAACCATATACAGTGTAACCCCCCCCCCAGTTCTCTATTCTGGAATAATTCTTAGCAATTAATAAGCTTTTATTTGCATATATTCATTAGTTTGTTATGAGCTACTGACTTATGTTCAATAAAGGATAAATGAATACATTCTTCTACATCATTCTGTATTACAAGGCAACACAGGCGCTAGGAGAATGAGGATATGCTTACACTCCATATAGAGTTTTCTTATAAGACCTTGGACTGCTTAGAGCTTTGTACTAATGAACTTGCCAGAAAAGGCACCATCATTTCACAAGACAATTTTTTAAATACCTGTATTAAATTGTCTCTTAAGATATTGGCAGATATACATTAATATAAAAGAAAACAAACCATACTAATATTTTTCATTTACATGCATTATACATTAAATGTCTTTTTTTTTTCAATTTCTGCGATCCCTTAAACCTCAATTCCCCTCAATTTTCCTAATCCTGAAAATTATTCTACATGTATTGCACCTATAAATTCCATTGTCATTTATTTTTGTTACAGTATTTCAGTTACAGCTGGTTTAGATTTTGAATTCCATTTTCTAGTAATTGATTTGTTTGGCAGCCAATAGCTTTAAACTTAGTTATAATGCCTATGCATTTCAGATCCTGTGTCCTGTCTCAAAATAATCATTTCCTTAGATGCAGCCATTTGCTCTGCAGTAGAGAATTTTTAATATTTTCCAATTTGTTACACTCTTAAAAAAACATGTTCTCAGTTACCCCTCTCTCTCTCTCTCTTTTCTATTATGCCTCCAGCAATTGCTATATAGAAAAAATATCTCTGAAGTCTGCTTGGGGGTATAAAATACCACTGCAGACACTTTCAAGCAAGAATGCTAAACCTTCAGGACTTTATTGCATACTTGTGAGCTTACAGGTGTCCTCCCATTGATACTTTGTAAATTACCTTTGCAGTCTCTTTCCTAACCTACTCTGATTGATTCTTATCATCATATAGCATTTAATATGTCCTGCTAATTATCCTTAGTTGTCCCTTTTTAACATCAGCTTTTGTTGAGGACTCAAAGACTCTACTCAAGCTGTTCTTTTACTTAGGACTCCCCTATCCCTTCCCTTTTGCCTCTACTCTGATATCAATCCCGACTAGGGAAGGCAGCCTCTAATCTGACGTCCATGCTTGTGCTTGGCCTTATCCCACTCTGTTACCTTTCCCTCTCTAGATATTTGTTCCTAATGCATTGGTTCTTTTGCCATTTTTTCCATGACATTCTAGCCTATTCTTGCTTATTTTTTATACCCCTACTTGCAGTCATCCCTATTGGCAAAAATCTCTTTTCTCTATTCCCATGTTGGCTTAGCTGCTTGAATACTTTCTGCTGCTTTATGACTATAATATTCTGTATGGTTATCATTCTCCTTAAGGATCTGCTTCTAAAATCCTAGTCTCTGCTCATTTCTCAAACGTCCCCCTTGTTTCATCATCATCCTTTTCCACTTTCATTTATAATCTTCAGCTTGTGTTCTGTATATGTGTTTTAAATGCATAGCTCTAAAATATCCACTTAAATCAAAGACTCATAAACCACATTGTTCTATAAGGATCATTTATAATCAAGAGGTTCTACTCTCTCTCAGTTTTTGTATCAACTTTTTAGTCTCCTTCCACGTATTATTACTTGCCATAAGAGAACCCTTTTAATCGATACACCTAAATACTTCATCATATTTTGTCCCCATAAATTAGTCAATGCTGAGCCAATTTGTGTGTGGATACACAGCTAACCGCTATAGATTGTGTTTATCTTCATTAGTTTTATATCACAAAAAGAGTATCTCATTATGTTCCATAACACCTTAAATGTCCCTTTCTGGATTTATCAAGGGCAAAATAATAACATCTAAAGTGAACCACACCAGTTGAATATATCCTTGAATTTGTGAATCTTTTATTTTCTTCACCAGTGGCTCTAAATATAAACTAAAAAACAAAGGGGAAAGAGGACACTTCTGCCTGGTTCCTTTGTTAAGACTTACCTTACCAGAAAATAAACTCGTAACCTTAATTTTTGCCTCCAGCCATTAGTATAGTCTCTTAATTAAAAGTCCAAAATAACACCAAAGGCTCAAATGAGAATCCAAAAAAATTGTGAAATACTGAAGTAGAAACCAAGGAATCCCAGCAACAAGGCTGTGGCAAACTTCTTTAATGTAAAAAACAAACACAGGCAATGATGTGAGCGCTTTCGCACCAAAGTGCTTCTTCAGGCAAATAACATCATTTCTATACACATCTAAATAGTAAAACCAACAATCAATTATTATAATGAGCAATTATCTCTTGGGTAAGTCTCTGGATTTTAAAATAGGCTTTAAAGAGACCCTACCATTAAGCCCTGGTTTTCTTTCAGCACCAAACCTTAAAATCCAGTGAAGCTCTCTCTGCTCAGTATAATTCTTTAGGTCACCACCTCTTAAATTTTTTTGGGACTACATCTATTACTTTAAAAACAAAACTATGTGTTAGACCTGTGTCCAGCACATGTTCAGTCAAAGCATTAGTAACCTCACACTTTTTATGGCATAGGTATGTTCCCTAATCCTCTCAAAAACATCCTATTAATTGTCCCTATATAGTAACTGTTACAGTCTCTACAAGTAGCTAAATACACTAGAGCCTTAGTCTTATGGTTAGCATTAACTTTAAAGGAAAAACTTGTCCAGAAACTGGATGTGTGAACTGATTGGAACTATCTATATAGGCACAGTATCTACAGCTACCACAGGGGCAAATCCCTATAAAGGACTGTGGTTGTGGAGATTCATTATGAGTATCTCTATAACAAAGGCGTTGCTTCAGTGACTTCTTATTCTTATAACTAAATAGGGATTTCTCTCCTATTAAATCCTTGATGTGGTGGTCAGAGGTTACAATACCCCAATTCGAGCACATCACTTCATTGACTTGCTTAATGTCACTAGCATATGACAAAATCAGGAGAATCCATCCACCACAATGTGGAACAGATCTCATGCCATGACTAGCTCCATTATTCAAAAAGTATGGCTTGGCCCTACCCTGCCTCAGGCTCTTAACTTCTTTTGTCATTGTCTCAACTTCAACACTACTGCAACCTCTGGTTAAAAACTCTTTTGAAAGTGTCTCTAAATCAGCTAGGAAACCTTCATCTGTGGTAGTCAACCTTGACATCCTCATAACCTGTCCCTTCAAGATATTATTATATACATGTGTAGGATGCCTGCTGTTATGCTGTAGAACTGTATTTTGTCTACAGGGTTTTCTAAAAAAGTCTGGTTGTAAAATTACCTGGTTTGAGTGTGTTTGATGGTGCACCGCTGTGCTGAGCATGCCTGTTTTTAGGGGTGTGTCTATTGACTGCTGAGCATTGTTTATACCTGTGGCACAGGTTTGCATACCATGCTGCAGTGCTTAGCAAGGAAGGCTGTCAAAAAAAGAAAAAAAAAGAAATTGGCTGAGAAAGCCAATCAGCTATAAATTACTGATGACCCCTCTTCCACCTAAACTGGACTTTTCCAACCCCTCAGTGATGTACTTGGCAGGGGGAATGCATCATATTTAGACAATCACACAGGCTGCATCTGCAGCAGAGCACTACAAAGTATGTATACACCCTACAATCTGATTTCCCCCCCATACTCGGCACCAGTGGAGTACAGACTTCGGAATTTTAACTGAGAAAATGCTAGGGGCTGCTGCAGCTCTGCTACATCTGTATGTGCTAGATGCTGAGGTCAGTGCTAATGTTGCTGCTGACAATAGGCCTAGACTCATAAGGAGAAGAGTGTTTAGGCCCAGGGTAACCTTCCAGGAGCTACATGAGCTGGAGATTGTAGAGCACTATAGGGTGGACAGAGACATACTACAAGAACTCACTGAGCTCTGCCGCCCTCAAGTCAGACCCAGTGCCAAAAGAGGGGAACCCATCCCCGTGGAAACAAAGGTATGTGTAGCCCTTAGGATACTAGCTACAGGTACTTTTCAAGGACCAATTTTTCTTTCGATGCTGGCCCCAATAAAGGCTGTCCATCCTGCTGTTCCCCTTTTTCAGAGAAATCTTGTTAGTCCAAACTTCCACTTGTTTAATGGCCAAAAATAAGGAATTCCACGAGTTTAAATGCCAAATTTATTAAAACACAAAATAAAATAACACATAAGAACATGGATTAAGCGCTTTCATCTTCCCTCTGGAGACTTCATCAGAATCAACCTCCAGCTTGCTTTACCCATTGAAATAATTATCAATCGTCCCTCATTGGTTATCCAATTAAATAGTTAGCTATATAAACTATCTAATATTTAAATCAATGCATTTACATTCACAGTATGTATGAAACATTTGAAAAAAACATTTTAAAACATTTGAGGTCATTGTCATGTAATATCATGTATAACAACAAACATCATATTTCATGTTTAAGTTAAAATCTTTTCAAAAACCAACTGGGGACATGATGAGGGTCTCACAGGCATCAGCATCCAGGGTAATCCACCAGTTCCTGGATGCCATGCAAACACATGCCAGTGAACACATTTATTTACCTCGCACCCCTGAGGAGAGGGCAAGCAGTAGACATTTCTTCTACCATGTAGCACACTACCCTGAGGTGCTGGGTGCCATAGACTGCACTTGTGTCCACATCAAAGCACTGCCCGGTGAGGAGGATAGAGTCTATGTCAACCCCAAGGGGTATCACTTCATCAACTGCCAGGTCATGTGCAATGCCCAGGGCATTATCATGAATGTGTGTGCTGGCAGCCCTGGCAGTTATCATGACTCCCACATCTGGCACACATCACAGCTGTACCAGATGTTTTCCAGGCGGTACATCGCCTATGGCCATATACTGGGTGATGCTGGCTACACACTGGAACTGGGGATGGTGACACCCATCAGAAATGCACACACACCTACCACAGAATGTCATAATGAGGCACATGCATAGACTAGGAACATCATAGAGCATGTGTTTGGGCTGCTCAAGTCATGATTCCGGTGCATCAGTATATCTGGTGGAGCCCTTCAGTACTCTCCAGCCACATGTGCAGATATGTTCACAGTATATACCATGCTACACAATATGACCTTGAAGAAACTGCTGAGGCAAGATCATTACAGGGAAGGGACACACAGCCCCCCACCAGTGCCGAGGTCCCCACTGCCCCACAGGGGGACTCGGAGGAGGAACCCTCGAGGTCTGTGCCTGTAGGCAGATATAGACATGCCCAGTGTGCCTGGCCTTGGCCAAGAGGCAACGCATAGCAGGCTGACACCTTACTCCAATTCACATACATAGTAAAAAGAATGCCAGCCAGACCACACAACCCGTACCTAACCATGTATTGGCTGTGTACAACACAGGTCTCTCAACTGCTGCATTCACAGGGTATGTTACTCTCCTATACATCAAATATATGGGGTACTAGACTATGATAGCATATGTATGGATATGCTGCATTTATTCAAGAAAATAGAGGGGCTACTCAGCTACTTGCAGAGAGCTAACAGCTACTAGGGACAACAGGTACTGTATCCAATACTGAGTGCTCTATAATATGCATTAGGCCACATGGCTGGAAACCCCATTGCATTATGCAATGGAAATGCTAAACAGTGGGGTCATAGATGCATGACTGTCAATGCCAGAGTTCCTTACCCACTATGAACCTATACTTCCCATACATGTCAAGCAGATCACCTCACTAGCCCTCTTCAACAGAAATCTTGATGAGTGGATGAGAAATAGAAAGTTCACCCCATGGATCACTCCGGTGGTTCTACTTGATAGAGAAACTGGGAACTAACGACAGGTGGCACAATGCCGGGACACTTCTATGGGCTAGGCTTGTAAAGGCCCCATGGCCATTAGCCACACCTATGAACCTATGAACCAGTGTTCTCATACAACTGCAGTAACAGTATATTTGCAAGGATATAGCAGCAGACCCCACAATTCCAGGGCTATCACAGAGAAGCTGGCCACATGTTCTATTTTCCACAAAATGCAGGGGTCACAGCAGGGATCACAGTGCATGTCTCTATGCTGTTGATAGTGTGAGGAATTAACCCCATTTTCTGGTGGCTGGTGTGTCCCACTGGTCTAAGGACATTAGCATGGTTGATGGTGGTGTCTGTTCAAAACTGGCTGCACTTGCAACTTTTGCATGTGAGTTTCTTGTATAGTAGGAGTCCCACAGACTGTCAAAATGCCATAATCTATTACTGCAAGAAAGCTGGACAAAGCCAAAGAAAATGGGGGGACAGAGTGCCGAACCTACAGACATTATACATGCTCTGAGTAACCTAGAAGGTGGCTAGAGTAACAGCAGGTTGCAACAGGTCATATTAGTAGCAGGGTATAAAGGCCATCACTTAGCTGTGTCAGTACTTACAAAAGTTCAGTGAACTGCATTGAGTAGTGTATTACCGAGTAAACACAACTGTATGAGGAGCAGAGCAGAGCAGACATATGGGGCGGAATGCTGGAGATTCTGCAAAAACATGTACAGTGAGAGGTGGTGAAGACTGTCACCCCATGTGTGGTGTTACACCATGTACTCCAGTCACATCATACCTCTCAACCACTTAGAACAGGAAAGCTGGACAAGGCCATGAACAATAGTGGGACAAAGGCCCAAATATTAGGAGAAGGATTAACTATTGGCCAGAGAAATGTGTAAAGTTCAGAGAATAACAGGTTGTGCATTAGGATGAATGTCCTGATGTGTATGGAGTCAGTAACTCAAATGTCTGCCATCATTTCTTAATGTTCAGTCTAAAATGATGTACTACTAATGTACCAGAAAATCACAATGCTATTTAAAATGTACAAAAAAATATGATACAAAACTTTGTACATTCTATTACAATCTGTAGAGCTGATAGGTATGTGTCATTGGTCTACTTCAGTAGACCGACAGCCCACTTAACCGACAAGCACAATATCGACACCAGAAGACCAACAGCACAGAATGCCAAAATGCAAGAATAGCGACATGGCATTTCACCAACAAGTTCCCCACATGCAGCAGTTGCCTAGCAGAGTCCAGGAAGTCTTGCTGGCAAGTCTAAACAGTGAGATCATGATACTGTGAGGATAGGGAAATATGCCCTTTCCTCACTGTAGTGCAATCTCGGAGTTGGTATATATATATATATATATATATATATATATATATATATATATATATATATATATAAGTTGGGCGCCCCCCACATGAGTACAGTAGGGTATATTGTAGTTTGTGTAAGTATTTGTTTTGTATAGGTTTAATTGTTTTATGTAGGCATGGAGTAGGTTAATGGAATGTGGGAGTTACATGGGTAATGGCATTATGGGATGTTGCGGTGTAGTGGGATGTGTGTGATTTGCAGGTACATTCTTGTTTATGTTTTAGTTGTGATAGTTTAGTTTATGAGTGCAATTTTGTGTAGTAGTGTGTAAGAATGCCTGGCGTGGTTTATGTTGATGTTTCTGTCTGTGTTTTGTGAGTCAGTGTTATGGTGTTCGGTAATGTGGACTGTCTGTATTGTGTGGTGTCGGCATTTTGGCTGTTGGGTTTGTGGTGTGTCGGTGTAGCGTAGGGGATCCATGCATCATATATTACATTCAGCAAACAGCCAGGGAATGCCTTGGACAAAATATCAGGGAGGTGCCAGACTATAGAATCAGGTGCAGCAGCCATTTGGCTGCAGCACACAACATCCCAGACTGGAGTATCTATTTATTTAGTTACTTTATTTCACATTTGTTCACCGGGTTAGTCCAACTGAGTTTGCAAACAAACTCATTTTCAGTGGAGGCCCGAGGAAATAGTTGTAAAAAAGAAAAGGTTATTAACTATTTGCATTGCATTGATAGTGAGCAACCCATTTTCAGTGGAGACCCAAGGGGAAAGAGCCCCAGTAAACATAACCAAAGATAAACATACAAGATAAAACTACTAAAAATAACAATGCAAATATGAAATTAATTATAAAGAGAAAAACAAAAGAAAAAATTAGGAACATTAAGGGTTGCACTCATAGCAGTGGTCTAAATTTACTACATATGAGAGTAAAAACAAAAAGATAATCATTGTTCAAAAGAAGGACAAATCATTGACATTAATAGGGAGTGGGGAGAAAAAAGATAAATAGTATGGAGAATGGGAGGGGGAGAGAAAGGAGAGGACTATAGTAGGGCTATCGTAGTAGAGCTGAGGGTTTAGGAGGTTAGTTTAAGCAGAAGTTACTAACACAGAAAGAAAGTTAGGAGATGCAACAGGTTATACAGTAGGACAGACTAAGACTATGAATACAGCTAGGTCTGGCCTGGAGTCACCTTGTAAGTACTGACAGTCACAGTGGGCATGCTCCTACACTTAGCTAACTTGAGCCCACGTCTGATGCCTCATCTGCCCAAAGAACTGCTATGTAGAAATATGTCTGTGCATACAGACAGCTATGTATGCATATCTGTCTCCCTGTATACCCCTCACGCAGGATTACCCTATCTATCAGTATGTGGCACACACATATCTATATCTATCTATATATATATATATAGAGAGAGAGAGAGAGAGAGACCTAAATACATGTGTAGACTGATTTAGACTCTCCACATATATCTACCTAACACAGTTTTATATATATATATATATATATATATATATATATATATATATATATATATATATATATATATAGTTAGGGTGGGGATGTATGAATGTCCCCACTTACATGCAGAATGCTGGGATTATCTACACCTACACACACAACAGTTGTCTGTTGGCAACAGACCAAGACTGCATAATGACAGAATACACTCACCCACAGAACCCTGTGCCTGTAGAATGCCACCCTGTAGACAGACAACAATGAGCAGATGGTGTAATGTGCAATGTTTGCAACACAGAACTTGGACAGACCATATTGTCACTGGTCATTTGCCCACCTACCAAACTGCAACCAGCCAGACACTGTGATACTGGTAACTGTACACACATAGCAGGGGTAGTAACAGGTATCCCACTGCTAAGACTCTAGATACACTAACAGCATCAAGCAGGGTCACTCAGCAGAACACACATGCTGAGTAATACAAGGCCTCTTTGCGTAGTCCACAAGTACTGTGGCTGCATCCACATGTGCAACAGATGTAACCTGTGGCACGTGCAATAAGTACTGTGAGCTATAGTGTACAATAGTAGGTAGGTAGGGGCTCTGGCATGCGTGTAGATATATCCTCTACAGCAGTGCAAACATACCCATCTGACCTATGTCTGTGTAATGGTTATTCATTTTATGGCCATGTGACTACATGCCAGCCTCTCAATTGTCCTCCTTTACAAGGCCTGCTAATGTCATCCACCTTAACAGCATTGGCTGACAACCATACCTCTCAACCATACCAATTTACTCGGTTTTTACTGAGTTTTGGGGTCCAAATGAAGGGGTGCCACAATTCCTGAGTGGCACCCCTTTATTTCTGATTTTTTCTTTTTTTTTTAATATTTTCAAATACCGCACTGTCGGGGATGACATCATCACGTGCGGGATGATGTCAACTGCGTCAGGGCTACCAGCCAGTCAGAACTGAGCTCAAGGAGCTCATGTTGTCATTTCCAGCTGGTCTTGAAACAGGGAAGTAACTCGCTCGTTTTGGAAAAGCAAGCAGGAACAGACATTCATTTGAAACAGGGAAGTAACTCGCTTGTTTTGGATTATCAGCAGCACTCCATTCAGTTTTTGATGTGGACACTTGTTTTGGATTATTAACAGCAGCACTCCATTCATTAATTTGGATGCTCGCTCACATTGAACAGCCATTCATTTGAACAGCAGCCAGGTTTGATGAGTGTGTGTGTGTGTGTGTGTGTGAAAATGCCCCCATGTACCCATGTAATACACCTGGTGGCTAAAGGTATTTCAAGCTCAAACCCTGTACCTTTGGTACAGAGTTAAAAGAGCCTAAAGTCCCTAGCCACCACCATTTCAGAGCTTTGTCCAGATTTGTTGTGCTAAGAGTTGAGAAGAGCTATGTTGGGAAGTGAGAACAGAATTTGTATTCCCCCATTATTGGCTTTGTTATTTGTCCAGGTTTTTGTGCTAAGAGTTGACAGCTATGGTGAGTGAGAAGTGAGAACTGAATTTGTATTCCCCATATTGGCTTTGTCCAGTTTTTTTGTGCTAAGAGGTTGAGAGAGCTATGGTGAGAAGTGAGAACTGAATAAACTAAATGATAGTCATTAAGTTTCAGTCTTCCTACTTTTTAGGAAGCTGCAGATTTGGCATAGTGGTATGTTGCTCTGACTGTAGAGCATAGGGTCCTGGGTTCAAGACTCGCCAGTGACATGCATGGCGGCAACAACATTTTATTCTAGCAATTTTCCAAAATTATACAAGCAATGTTTAAAATGTGTCCCTGGTTTTTGACCTTTTGCCCCCCCCCCAAAAAAAAAAAATGAACTTGAAAATAAGTGCGAGAAACTGTGCAAGATGCCTATGGCTTACACTACTGTCATTCTATTTATAGTGTGGGTGTGGAAGTAGACTTTTATGATGGAAGTGTTCTGAATTGGGCAGTTTTGTCATTATTGGTTCATGCATTTTGTTTTGTTGCCTACAGTACAGCCTACTGAAAAAAATTTCAAACAATAAATTTAAAATGCGCTCTAACAAGTGTGTTGTATTATACAAGGAATATAACTTAATAAAGTCAGGAAGATGTATCAAAGAAAAGAACACATATATGTTTCTTGTCTTGTGTGCAAGGGGCTAATGATTTGAAAATGGCCCAAAGGTAATCTTTATCCACCACTGGCCAGATGCATTTTCTTTGGATGCGGTGTGGGTTTCAGTGCTATTTCAATGAATGCGAGTTTCAAGGACAGAGAAGTTTTAATGCCAAGTCTATTTTCATTGAGACAGTATTGCTTTGTTTAGCAGATGTCAAAATAAAATCTAAATAATCATTGTAGAAGTAAAGCAGTATGCGCACATTAGTGTTTATGGTAAATGGGGCAAAATTGTCAGGTAATGGGACATTGGAATGGCTGCAGGGGGTCAGTGGTGCCATATTTTGTTTGTCCTTCAGTTTGCGTTTGAAAGTTGATATCCCACAATTCCACTGGAGTGGTTGGGGTTATGTAATTATTTATGCAAATTAGAAGTTAATCAGCATACAGATTTGTACCTATTTTTCATGGGCCTTGTCCAGATTTTTGATGTTTCCAGGTTGAGAGGTATGGTGGCAACCTAGTAATCGGTAAGCTCCATGGCACTTGTGATAAGAACTTTGTGTTATAGTGTATACTACTAGACAAGTATGGATTCTAATCTCACAACAGGCATCTCTCTCTCTCTCTCTCTCTCTGTAGATATATCCCCTTGCAATAGTGAGAACATGCCTGTATGGCTTATCTCTGTCCCATGATCATAGATTTTAAGGCCCTGTGACTACTTGCCTGCCTCTCCATTGTCCTTCTTTACAAGGCTTGCTGATGTAATCCATCTTAATAGCCCTAATTGGCAACCAAGTAACAGGTAAGCTCCATGGTGCAGGCAACAAGAATTGTGTGCTATAATGTATACTACTAGACAAGTAGGAGTTCTAATCTCACAACAGGCAGCTCTCTGTCTGTCTGTATCTGTGTGTAAATATATCCCCTTGCAGCAGTGAGGACATGCATGTATGGCCTATCTCTGTGCAATGGTTATACATTTTAAGGCCCTGTGACTACCTGCCAGCCTCTCCATTGTCCTCCATTACAAGGGCTGCTGATGTCAGCCACCTTAACAGCACTAGCTGACAATGTAGTAATCAATAAGCTCTGTGGCGCATGCGATAGAATCTTTGTGTTATAGTGTATACTACTCAGATATATAGGGGTTTTAATCTCACATAAGCCAAGTGTGTATGTGTACAAATATATTCCCTTGCAGCAGTACACATATGGGCTATTTATGTGCAATGGACATGCACTTTACTGCCCTCTGACTAGCTGCTGGCCCTAAATAGCCCACATCTACCTAGGCATAACTGCTATCTGCCAGCACCTACATTTGTATGTATGGAACACCCAGGTGACAGGCATCAAGGGTACCAGACCTTGTCACAGGGTATGCATGCATGATTATGCTGACTGCCCTAATTGTCCCTGACACACTGTTCAATGTATATGCACTGAGGTAACCACACACATATATAGCTGTACCTTGCTGATGTCACATTTCTGCTGTGCTGCCACACCATCCCATGCCAATGTATTGCTGCCAAGTGTCCATAGCTTA
The DNA here is from genome assembly GCF_019279795.1 of Protopterus annectens. NCBI lineage: Eukaryota > Metazoa > Chordata > Ceratodontiformes > Protopteridae > Protopterus > Protopterus annectens. Next base: position 994,945,041 of record NC_056728.1, read on the forward strand.
GCCACTCACACCCTGGAACAGACACATACACAAGTCTATGAGACACCTGTCATTCTGTAAAACTACCTCCAGTCTAACATCATGCAACAAAGATACACAACGTTTGATGTGTAGTAATGACATATGCCAGTATACAGCGCCTGTCATGACATAACAATACCGCACTACACAACTACATATAAAGTAATATAGTCCCCCTGTGCATCAGACACATATTTGCATGTCCCTGCATTGATGGGATGGATGGCAGGGATGTGGCACAGGTATCATCACATGCACAGGGTGTGCTGTGGAGTGCCAGAGACCTAGGCTGTGCCAAACAGTTGACAGCATGTGTGTGAGTCAGGAAGGGATGCTGGTTTGATGAGCCATGGTGAGATGACCTCTGTGTCTGTTGGTAAAATGCATGTGACAGTGCTGTTTGAGGGTGTGCATGTAGACAGTCAATTCCAGTGCTAGCCCTACACATCTGTATGTTGGACAGCTGTGGAATGTACATGGCAGAGTGGGCAGTTCATCCATCTCTGGCCACAAATACTGGAACTGGCTCTGCCAGGAGTGGCACTGGCACCATCATGTCTAGGGTCAGATGTAGTGCTAGTAACTGACAGTGATGTCTGTCTGCTAGGCCCATGTGCCCCAAGAGACTGCCCAGGACCACATGCCCATGGCCTGCCACGTTGTGGTGTGGACAGCACACTTCTGTCGGTAGAGCTGGAGGTACTGCCACTATGGGAGCCTGAGTGTGCCCATGTGTAGTCTCAGCAGATGATGTTGCTGACCTACGTCCACATGTCCAGTGCCCTACTCCAACCAGATGTTCCAGCACAGACAATGTCCTGTGAAAGACTGACACTGTCTTAGCCCACCGTCTGTCCACTACATCAGTGAAATGATCCATGGCATCAGCAATGCAGTGGTGGCAGTCACAGATGTCAGACTGTGCTGCATCCATAATCTGGAGCATCCATCTGGTGTTGCATTTGGAACATGCCTGTCCCTCCATGACAGACCAAAACATGCAGTGAGTGACCTGTGATGTGACACCTGTGACAGGTGGTGAATGGGCAGCAGTCCTCCTTCGAGCACCCCATCAATCTGCCTGTGTGGGAACCCCAACAGCTCTATGGCTATGGCCAGGGTCTACATTCACTGATGCTATAGTTGCCATACTGTTCTGTTCAATGTCGCCACACTCTGTCTGATATCTGTGGCCACAGGGGACTGGATATGTGTTGGAATACTGACATTGTGCAGGGATAATGGGAGAGGAAGTAGGATGTCAACCACTGGGACAAAGTCAGCCTCCAACAACCCCACCTGTGCCTCACTATGGCCACCATCATCATCAGAGTCCAATGAGACACTGACTTCAGGTTGTCAGGGGGACAGATCCCAACCCCCTATGTTCACCTGGAGGAAGGCAAAATCAGTTCATTACTACTTGCACTATTATGTATGGTGATCCACACAGACACATACAAATGAGGAGCCACGACTGCATTACACATATCACATCTTATTTCTGATCCCATGCACAACACATAAACACACAACAACATAACACAGACAAGACAGGTCCTTTATGACATGCACTGCAGCTACATCTGGTTAAGTTTGCCAGTACAAAACACCTGTGAAATAAGCAATATGACAGTGTATCTGATAATACTACACCTAAAAACCAGTGCACCTTTATTGAGCATAATATGCTGGTTGTAGTATCAGTGCCTCAGGTATGTACCATCTGTCTATTGTGTGTGAACAGGCATCTTGAAGTGATCGTCTGCTGTACAGAAGGCTGCATAGTCCTCCTTAACAATAAGTGCAAATGTGTTAATGTTGCTGAAAATAACTTCAGTTATCTGCTCCGAAATGGAACCTACAACTATTGTACTCTGGCTAAACATAACATTTGCGCCTGGGGCAACATGGCAGCCCTTAACATTCTTAGGGTACATACGATCAGCCAAACAACAGTATCACACTTACCAGGTACAGGACCTTGGATTCTGGACACACCTGACATACCTATGAAAATGTGAGGGAGAGGTATTGTCAGCTATACCACATGTTGCATTGTTACAAGGTAATATGTGCATATAGCCACATGTACAGTAACTTATGTGTTACTTCCTACATTACTGAAATTTTGATTATGTATGCACAACTGCATGTTAAAACCAACCCTTCACCCAGTGTAGATAGACCTGACACCCATGTACTGGTATGCAGAGCCTGCCACAATGACTGATACAGTATTACACTGATGAACACAGTAAGCTTACCTGCACACTTCTCTGATGTGGACACTGTAGCACCCACATCCAGGATGTATGGGGAGATGGATGGCTGGGAGCTGGTGGCTGATCCCAGGTTCACAAGGAATTCCTCTATGGCTGAGAGTGGTTGTACTGTTACAGGCCCTCCATCGGTGGCAGCACAGTCCCTGGTCACAGCAGCTGCACTTTGCTGTACAGCATTGACCATATCTGTGGCCTGATGTTGGACCTGCTCATAGGTCCTGCCTGTTGGGCAATTTGGTTCATTGCCGTGATGAGATCAGCCCACAGTGCTGCATGTTGGTCATGATTTTGGCGACTCCTGGACAGCAGAATGTGCTGATGCAGTCTGAGGCCATCCAGGATAACATTATTTTTTGTGGCTGTAAATGCTGGGTGCCTCCTGCAAGACATCGTTCCTGAAAGACAACAAGAGGGGAATACATCACAGGACCAGATACATGGACATCCATGTACAGACCCTGCACAACCAAAATGCGCTGCACTATCTACCACTCCCTCACACATCATACCCTAAAGTGTATTAACACAATACATTTGAGGCTATCACCAAGATAGTAGCAATAACAGTTATGTCCCTGTGTGCCATGACAGACTCTACTGTATGTCTCCACACCCATCACTGCAGTCTACTGTAGTGTGTCCCCTATGGGCAAAGTCCCACTACTATGTCATATAACCACTGTCAGACAAATAGCTGTGTGCTATTACAACAAGTAGATGTGGACAGTCCAGCAGCAGCAGTGAGCCACAATGACAGACAGAAATGCGAACTTTCTGTAGTATATCTTCCCTGTAGACATCATACCTTTCAGCTACACAGATGTTCGCATAATGTGAACATGTGCCTCATAGATGTAGTCCTTTTGGCACAGACATGTGGATGTCTGACAAACGGTTGGTGAATCATTGATGGTTGTTGTCAGAATATAGAGAATCTGTCTGTCACACGCCAAACCCCTCAGAAAACACTTATGCTACAGTAATCTCCATTAGTCTATTCATAGTCTTACTTTGTATGGCCAATATGTACACTCTGTCGCTGAGTTTGGGCCTGTGTCCCCCCACTAATAATGGCAATGACCTGAATTCCTGCTGTAAGTGGTTGACAGGTATGTTAGCCATTGCTCTCAAGCAATGAGGTGCGAATGTCAGCAAAACAGTGACCTAGTCAGAGTACATCTGGGACAATCAGGGACACCTTTACAATGTCTGAGCTATTTCTGTGTGACATTGACAGACTGAAAGGAGGTGACTTACAGTACATTGTGTGATATTACAGCTGTGTACCCCTTACTTACTGTCAGTATGTCTAACTCATAATCCACTAGCTTTCCTACAGAAGCTGACCATTGTAAGAGGGAGTAACGGGGCAGAGTTGTGATTTGATTCAAAGCAGGGACAGTTGAGAGTATGCCTGTAGCTGTCAGATGACAGAGTATCACCAACACATCAATGACATATATGTACTACAGGCCTACTGTTGTAATCCCTTTTCCCCATCCCTCCATCTTCCCATCTGCATCCCATTATATGGCCACATGTATTACATATCTGGTAAAGGGAAGTAATCCTTTCTGACCAGATCCTCTACAAATAGCTTGCTAAATCATAGTGTGTCTAAATAAAGCAACATACAGAACTGTTCCCCATAGGCAGTTGATTAACAGGTAATTGCCTGTGTACCATTCTGTGGCTCAGACTTGATAATTGTATCCAAAACAGCTGGGCTGCACTTTCATTAGCCAATGACATGGCACCACAGTGCAATATTTAAGGCCTTCATGTAGGCCTTGGCCTCTTTCTTTGAGATGAACATTAGTGAGGTTTGGAAACTACAGCATTACAGAGGGTAGGTACAAATACTGTTCACTGTTGTGATTATGAGGTATGTCCACAGTTTTGCATGAAATGTTTGGCCATTGTCCCATGACATTGTGATTATCTGGCAGTTCAGTGATAAACATTGTGGGTTGAGGTCAGTAATGAGAGAGAGAGAGAGACATGTGAATATGATACGTCATACCCATCAGACTATGCATGCTGATGCAGTAGTTGCTATTCTATCAGCTCACTATATTTGCAGGGCAAACTTTGAAACATGTCCCTGTCGCTGGACCCTCCTCCCCCACCCTTTATATATAGTTGTGTCTGGATCCCTTGTGCTGTGGAGTTGTGAGGTATAGTAGGTCTGTAACAGCTAACTTAACATACAGCTGTGTATGTTACAGGACACATAGGGGGAGTGTGAACTCTTTGGAGGGCAGCAAGCTGTACAAGTAACTGAGGCAGCAGTGTCGTCACAGCAGAGCCAGGGTAAGGGTACCCTTTACAGTTCAGTCGAGGCATGTGCGTAAGGTACATCTGTTATGTAACAGTGCCAATCACAGACTAGTAGTCTGCATATAGCTTGGCTATACAAATATGTGCAGTGTGTCCCTACCTACAGGCCTTTGACTAGCAAACATGGGTGGCAGTTAATGCAGTAGCAGCAACCTGTGTGGGTTAAAAGTGCATGACTCAGTCATTACTTGCTGTGTCCACAAGAATGTAATTGATGTGCAACACACTAGATTTAAACCCAGAACTGTGGGTGGCAAAGTATTCTATATACAAGGCATTTAACAGACTGAGCTACATGCTGTAGCAGGTGTATGTGCAAGATATATGTGCATACATACAGTCTGTGACACACATCTTCATCCATCATTATGTGCATGGCTTTCAAAGGCTTTCAAAGGCAGTTGTTGCCCAGCAGGGTTTCAGCTGTACACATGTACATTGCCATTGCTTCCTTAGCAGGTGTGTTTAAAGATGCTGCTGATAAAAGGGAACAATTACCTGCTATCATACCTCTCAACCTCTTAGAGCAAAAAAATCTAGACAAAGCCATAAATGAAGGTGGGACAAAGGCCCAAAAATAGGGACAATCTATAAATATTGCTCTTACAAACTTAGAATGTTGATAGATTAACATGTTTTGTATTAGC